>NC_083571.1:82991387-83023887 GCF_027579695.1 Neoarius graeffei
TGGAAGACAACCCTAGAGGCCAACTCAAAACCCATTGCCCAAGTCAACATCATATACCAAGGAGATGCGCTATCACCACTGCTGTTCTGCATAGGCCTGAACCCCCTCAGTCGGATCATCACGAAGAGCGGCTACGGGTACCGATTCCGTAGTGGGGCAACAATCAGCCACCTGCTCTACATGGATGACATCAAGCTGTATGCCAGGAACGAGCGAGAAATAGACTCGCTGATCCACACCACCCGGATCTACAGCGATGACATAGGGATGTCATTCGGATTGGACAAGTGTGGTCGGATGGTCTCAAAGAGAGGCAAGATGATCCGGACTGAGGGGATTGACCTACCAGAGGGCAACATAGGTGATATCCAAGACAGCTACATGTACCTTGGCATCCCACAGGCTAATGGAAACCATGAAGAGGCCACAAGGAAGTCAACCACAGCCAAATACCTCCAGAGAGTAAGGCAGGTCCTGAAAAGTCAGCTGAATGGTAAGAACAAGGTCCGAGCCATCAACATGTACGCACTACCAGTCATCAGATACCCCGCTGGTATCATAAACTGGCCAAAGGAGGAGATAGAAGCCACAGATATCAAGACTAGAAAGCTCCTCACCATGCATGGAGGGTTCCACCCCAAGTCCAGCACCCTGAGACTATACACTAAGCGGAAAGAGGGAGGCCGAGGGCTAGTGAGCATCAAGACCACGGTCCAGGATGAAACATCGAAAATCCGAGAATACATCAGAAAGATGGCCCCAAAGGATGAACTGCTAAGTGAATGTCTCAGGCAGCAGAACCCTGATGAGAGTGCAGAGGAGGAGGAGGAACAGACAACCTGGAGAGACAAACCCCTACATGGCATGTACCACTGTCAGATAGAGGAAGTGGCTGATATCAAGAAATCCTACCAGTGGCTGGATAATGCAGGACTGACAGACAGCACAGAGGCACTAATCATGGCAGCACAAGAACAGGCCATAAGCACAAGAGCCATAGAGGCCAGGATCTACCAGAGTAGATCAGACCCAAGATGCAGACAAGAGCCATAGAGGCCAGGATCTACCAGAGTAGATCAGACCCAAGATGCAGACTGTGCAAAGAAGCCCCTGAAACAGTCCAGCACATAGTAGCAGGGTGTAAGATGCTAGCTGGATCAGCGTACATGGAGAGGCACAACCAAGTAGCTGGGATAGTATACAGGAACATCTGCAACCAGTATGGAATAGAAGTACCCAAGTCCCAATGGGCCATACCACAGAAGGTGGCTGAGAACAACAGGGCCAAGGTTCTGTGGGACTTCAGCTTCCAGACTGACAAATAGATCCTGGCTAACCAACCGGACATAGTGGTGGTGGACAAAGAGCAGAAGAGGGTGGTGGTGATAGATGTGGCGATCCCAGCTGATGCCAACATCAGGAAGAAGGAACATGAGAAACTTGAGAAGTATCAAGGGTTGAAAGAGCAGCTGGAACGGATGTGGAAGGTCAAGGGTTGCGTGGTCCCCGTGGTAGTGGGGGCACTTGGGGCAGTAACCCCCAAACTGGGAGAGTGGCTCCAGCAAGTCCCAGGAACAACATCTGAAGCCTCAGTCCAGAAGAGTGCAGTCCTAGGAACATCGAAGATACTGCGCAGAACCCTCAAACTCCCAGGCCTCTGGTAGAGGACCCGAGCTTGAGGATGACATGGATACCACCCCCCTGCCGGGGGTGAGAAGGAGATTATTATTTATATATATACAGTTGTGGTCAGAAGTTTACATACACTCATGGGCATGAATGTCATACCAATTTTGGGTGGTTAATGATTTCCTTGAACTGTTCTTTTTCCAGGGTGGAATGATTATACAGAATACATCTTTAATGACTTCAAAAAACAATAATTGAGTGCACAAGTTTGAATTTATTTTCGATTTTCTCTAATCCACACATGGTCAAAATTATACATGCAGGCTCAAATATATACATACATACACCCCACTAATATTTGGTTAAATGTCCCTTAGCAAGTTGCACCTTGACCAGATGCTTTTGGTAGCAATCAACAAGCTTCTGGCATAATTCTGGCTGGATATTTGACCACTCTTCTTGGCAGAATTTGTAGAGTTCATTTAAATTGGTTGGTTCCCTGGTATGGACCTGGCTTTGAAGAGTAGTTCACAAATTTTCAATAGGTTTGAGGTCAGGGCTTTGGGAAGGCCATTCCAGAAGCTTAATGTTAGCCTGTTTTATCCATTCTAAAACCAGTTTTGATGGGTGTCTGGGATCATTGTCCTGTTGGAATGCCCAATTGTGTCTAAGTTTCAACTGTGTCTAAGTTTCAACCGTCTAGCTGTTGATTTGAGGTGAAGTTGAAGAATTTGGAGATAGTCCTCCTTTATTATTCCATCCATTTTGTGCAACGCACCAGTACCACTGGCAGCAAAACAGCCCCAAAGCATGATGCTACCACCACCATGCTTGACAGCTGGTACAGTGTTCTTAGGTTTGAAAGCCTCACCTTTACTCCTCCAAACATACCTCTTGTCATTGTGGCCAAATAGCTCAATCTTTGTCTTGTCTGACCATAAAACTTTTCTCCAGAAGGCATTTGGCTTGTCCATGTGGGTAACTGCAAATTTCAGTCGAGCTTGAAGGTGCCAATTTTGGAGCAGGGGCTTCTTCAGGTTGTCTACAGGTTTGTCCAAGTTAAATTTAAGACATGACTTTTTCATACCATGTTCCAAAAAAAATTAAGACCAAATCTAAAGTCACGCAAAAACGTGCTCTTTTGAAAAAAAAAAAAAAAACCTATATAATTTAACTTATTGTTCTTGTAAACATTCACCAGAAAACACTATTCTAGTAGAAGTACTTCATTTCTTTTCCTTGACAGGCATTCACACGCTCAGAACACAATATAAGGATAGGATGAACTTGTAACTATGTGACAATCAGAATGCAGTCACAACATTTGAATCCAAAGTAACAATGTGAAAATGTGAATGAAGTCACACACAGAATCCAATGGAACAGTTGTTTTTTTTTTAATTATTATTTTCTCTGCTTGGGGAGCCACATTGTAAGCAGAATTGTTCAATTCCATCTTTGGTCAAACAACAATGCAGAAAACAACAGTTAAACAATGTGAATGCACATACAGTTAGGACCATATATATTTGGACACTGACACAAATTTTCTTTTTTTTTTTTTTTTACCTGTTTACTGAAACATATTCAAGTTATAGTTATATAATGGACATGGACATAAAGTCCAGACTTTCAGCTTCCATTTGAGGATATCCACATTAAAATTGGATGAAGGGTTTAGGAGTTTCAGCTCCTTAACATGTGCCACCCTGTTTTTAAAGGGACCAAAAGTAATTGGACAATTGACTCAAAGGCTATTTCATGGGCAGGTGTGGGCAATTCCTTCGTTATGTCATTCTCAATTAAGCAGATAAAAGGCCTGGAGTTGATTTGAGGTGTGGTGCTTGCATTTGGAAGATTTTGCTGTGAAGAAAACATGCGGTCAAAGGAGCTCTCCATGCAGGTGAAACAAGCCATCCTTAAGCTGCCAAAACAGAAAAAACCCATCCGAGAAATTGCTACAATATTAGGAGTGGCAAAATCTACAGTTTGGTACATCCTGAGCAAGAAAGAAAGCACTGGTGAACTCATCAATGCAAAAAGACCTGGACACTCACAGAAGACAACAGTGGTGGATGATCGCAGAATAATTTCCATGGTGAAGAGAAACCCCTTCACAACAGCCAACCAAGTGAACAACACTCTCCAGGAGGTAGGCGTATCAATATCCAAATTTACCATAAAGAGAAGACTGCATGAAAGTAAATACAGAGGGTTCACTGCACGGTGCAAGCCACTCATAAGCCTCAAGAATAAGAAGGCTAGATTGGACTTTGCTAAAAAACATCTAAAAAAAGCCAGCACAGTTCTGGAAGAACATTGTTTGGACAGATGAAACCAAGATCAACCTCTACCAGAATGATGGAAAGAAAAAAGTATGGCGAAGGCGTGGTACAGCTCATGATCCAAAGCATACCACATCATCTGTAAAACACGGTGGAGGCAGTGTGATGGCTTGGGCATGCATGGCTACCAGTGGCACTGGGTCACTAGTGTTTATTGATGATGTGACACAGGACAGAAGCAGCCGGATGAATTCTGAGGTATTCAGAGACATACTGTGTGCTCAAATCCAGCCAAACTGATTGGTCGGCGTTTCATAATACAGATGGACAATGACCCAAAACATAAAACCAAAGCAACCCAAGAGTTTATTAAAGCAAAGAAGTGGAATATTCTTGAATGGCCAAGTCTGTCACCTGATCTCAACCCAACTGAGCATGCATTTCACTTGTTAAAGACTAAACTTCAGACAGAAAGGCCCACAAACAAACAGCAACTGAAAACCGCTGCAGTAAAGGCCTGGCAGAGCATTAAAAAGGAGGAAACACAGCGTCTGGTGATGTCCATGAGTTCAAGACTTCAGGCAGTCATTGCCAGCAAAGGGTTTTCAACCAAGTATTAGAAATGAACATTTTATTTACAGTTATTTAATTTGTCCAATTACTTTTGAGCCCCTGAAATGAAGGGATTGTGTTTAAAAAATGCTTTAGTTCCTCACATTTTTATGCAATAATTTTGTTCAACCCACTGAATTAAAGCTGAAAGTCTGAACTTCAACTGCATCTGAATTGTTTTGTTCAAAATTCATTGTGGTAATGTACAGAACCAAAATTAGAAAAATGTTGCCTCTGTCCAAATATTTATGGACCTAACTGTACACCTGAAACTTCGGCTCACTCACTTGAAAGGTATGCTCACTTGCACTTCTTAAAACACTTGGAACGATACCCACACACAAACAATACTATTCTCTCACATGCACGCAATAGAATATATTCTCTCTCTCTCTCACACACACAATATTCTCTTACATCTCACAGATCTATCCTCTTCTCCACAACCATTGGTGGTGGCAGCGCTGAAGTCGGATATTTGAGGCTGATGCTCATGGCCTTTAGCAAAAGCAACGTGCTTGGCGCTCTTCATATGAGAGTCCACTGCTCTTATCCCCATTGTGCCCAACTTAAAAAGTCTTACAGCATGCTACACAGTATGCCTCGTTGGCATCTTTGGATACAGCTTTCAGCCACCACAAGTATTTTGCATCTTGCAGCCAGTTATCATTAAATTTACATTTACCCATTGTGGCTCGGACTACCCTCCATCAACAGATCAGGCACTGAGTGGTTGTCAAGCACGCGTGTGTCTAGCAACCAGTGGATTCGGAGCCTGCGCGGTATAATTGTGAGCATCAAAAACGATTAAACTTTTTCCCCATCCAAAGTGTACCACATTTTAACGATATGACTGAGTAAAATCTCCATAAATTTAAGATTGAAAATTTAAGACCACGGGGTTTGAAATTTAAGACAATTTAAGACTTTTTAATGGCCTTATTTTAGGAAAATTAAATTTAAGACTTTTTAAGGACCTGCGGCCACCCTGTTCTTTCTTGGTCAGCAGCCTCTTAGTCCATGGCAATGTAAAACTTGCTTCATTGTGGACAGTGAGGCTGGTGTTCCAGCAGTTTCCAGTTCATGGCAGGCTTGAGCCTTGGTGGTTCCTGGGTTGTTCCTGAACATCCTAACCAATTTCCTCTCATCTGAAGGTGACCGTTTGGGTCTTCTTCCAGACCTTGCCAAAGTGGTGACACATCCGAATAACTTGTACTTACATACAACTGTTTGAACTGATGATCTTGGAATCTGCAGTTGTTTAGAAATGGCTCCAAGAGACCTTCCCAACTTGTGTAAATCTACAATTCTCCTTCTTAGATCTTCACGGAGTTCCTTGGACTTTCCCATGGTTCTGAATATTGGTCAATCCAAGGAGTGCTGTCAAACAAATTCTTTTTTGCTGGCAAAGAGAAACTACCAGTTGTAGTCAATCATGATCACTACCGAGAAGTTAATCGGCCTTGGCAAGTTAAAAGACATTGTAGAACCTTCAGCGCCACTTACTAACAGATTTAAGTGAATATACGCGCGCGTGTGATATGTATGTATGTATGCATGCATGGTATAATTTTTCACCCTGTGTGGATTAGAGAAAATCGAAAATAAATTCAAACTTGTGCACTCAATTCTTGTTTTTTGAAATCATTAAAGATGTATGCTGTACAAATCACTTCATTATAAATAACTAGATGTGTTACACCTACTTATTTAAGGTATAATGATTATCTAGGTGTAACACACAAACCTGGTTATAAATTTCATACATTTGAAGCTCTTCATACTAATATAATGTACGTAGCCTCGAAAAATAGGTCTACCCAGTTAATGCCGTTACTTATTATTTACAGGCCCCCGGGGCCATATTCTGAGTTTCTATCTGAATTTGCAGATTTTATCTCAGACCTGGTTATTTCCTTAGACAAAGCTTTAGTTGTTGGAGATTTTAATATTCACTTCGATAACCCAGAAGACCCTTTGAAAACAGAGTTTGTGTCCATTTTAGATTCAATAGGGATTAATCAGAATGTCATAGGACCGACCCATAATGGTGGTCACACCCTCGATCTAATACGAACATTCGGGTTAAACGTAGAAAATATAGTCATACTTCCACAGTCTGAAGTTCTCAGATCATTATCTCATCTCATTCAAAATATGTCCGAGTAATAATATATGCACCGGCTAGTGGCCTAGTGGTTAGCGTGTCCGCCTCTCGATCGGGAAATTGTGAGTTCTATTCACGGTCGGGTCATAGCAGACCATCATAAAAATGGTACCTACTACCATCTGGCAAGGCAAGCTGCAATACAGATGCAAGTGGGGAGTTAAACTCTCGTGGTTACCAGAGGACTAGCCCCCCACTGTAACCCTAGCTATGCAATAGGCGAGAGGCCGAGGGCTACGGAAACGGAGATCGACGCCGCCCGATGCACCACATAGCGCGGGAATGACTAACTTTTTGACTTTGAATAATATATGCATCTCACCATGCTACTGTATTAAACGTACATTCACATCAACTACTGCACAGAGCTTTATAAATGATCTCCCACAGTTATCAACTTTGATTGGGTCACTGTCAGCCACCACAAAACTTGATCAGGCAATTGAATGCTTAGAGTCAATGTTCCGCTATACTTTAGATAACGTAACTCCTCTTAAAAGGAAAATGATCAGAGAGAAAAAATTAGCACCCTGGTATAATGATGACACTCGCACTTTAAAACAGACCACCCAAAAATTGGAACATAAATGGCGTCAAACAAAATTGGTAGTGTTCAAATTAGCTTGGAAGGAGAGCTTCCTGAAGTATAGAAAAGCTCTTAGTGCTGCTAGATCAACATATCTATGTTGATCTAGCAGTCTTATCTATGCCTTACGGTGGCGGAGGCATAAAAACACGTATTCTATTCCCTTCTAATGGGTTTATAGCAGGCAATATTGTGAGCATATTGCTTATCCTATGTGTATTACATCACTCTACCCAATAGAGAATGAACGCTGAATATGGTTTACAATTTTGCATGGTTGTCAAGACCTGACATCACACGTCGGAGCTGATGTGAATATCCAATGAGAAAGTTTTCTGCTCTGCATGAGTGTGGGGGACCAGGTGGCCACCTTACTCGCAGGATGCCGATACGGTTGGAAGTCAGGGGTACAAGGAGTAAAACAAGGTGTCCAAAATCACAAAAATAGGTTTCAAAAATAGGTGTTTTTTTAATTTATAAATGCACTTTCCACCAACAAACCAAAATGTCCAAAAATAATAAAGCTCAGGAAGTATTTAAAATAACAATACAAAAATACTAAACACAAAATCAAAATACTAGACTTCAAAATCACTTGGCGACAAGACTACACAGCTCTCTCCGGTAAACAGCTCTTCCCTACACACCCCCCAACTGCAAAATGAGCAGAATTTAAATACACCCATCCATTCCCTCAAAATTGGACCAATCATTGAGTAATAGGATGATTGGCCCATACCACTCTAACTGACAGGTAAATACACTCAGTTAAACAAAATCTAACACGTACAAAACAATACCATATAACCCAAACATAAACCACACACATTATAAACACTATTTACAAACGTGATACATATTTTGACACACCAGAAAAGACTACAAGCACAACATGCACTTTCACACCCCCTTCACAAACATTTCCCCCCTTACCCAAAGTCACGATGATTGGAGAAATATTACCAATGCGGCGCGCGCTTCCGTTTGGCAGTACAGCTATGGTGACAAAGCATGGAGGAAACATGAGGCGAGTATGGCGTTTGTGCACATGAATGAACTGGAGATTTAGACGGCTACATGGGTGTAAAGTGTTGCATGAGAGTGGGTACCTCACCCTAATGCCAGAGATGTTAGACTAAATGCTTGGCACGGAGATATCTGTGTTATGGCTGGTTTGTTTGTTAGCGCGACAAGCGCTAATTGTTTTTAATGACGGGGGTAACGCAACATGATGAATAATGAGTTTGGGAACACATACCTGAGGGCTGTAGGCCAACTGGAGACAACTTTCATGCTGCAAATAGTGTAGGCAAACTTTAAAAGCCGTGTGTATGTGGGTAGCATATGTGTAGTGTGCGTGTGTATGCATACGTGCAGGCACTCAATGTCTCTCGTAACCCCTCCTTGTCTCGCGGTGCTACCGTAATACACACAGTTAATCAAAGAAGGAAAAAGTCCACAAAATGTCCATAATTCATATATAAGCACCATAAAATCTATAAAACACTACACTCATGAGAAGGGCAGAGCTACCTTCTCACATTCCCCCCCCCCCCCCCCCCCGCAGTCTCGGAACCAGGGGTGGAGAGACAGGCCCTCCGCCTCTGGAGTCACCCAGACGGGTGACGGGACAGGAAATCAGCCACAGTGTTGTACTTGCCAGCACGGTACTTCACTGTGAACCGGCATGGGTGCAATGCCAAAAACCAGCGAGTAATCCTTGCGTTTGTGTCTTTCATGCGCCCAAACCATTGCAAGGCGCAATGATCAGTCTCAAGCGTGAAGTGCCCACCAAGCAGATAATACCTGAACGAATCAAGAGCATATTTCACTGCCAGGCACTCTAGCTCCACTGCAGCGTACCTGGTTTCTCTTGGAAACAATTTGCGGCTAATAAAAGCCACTGGTCGTTGGTCCTCCCCCTCAGCCTGGAGAAGGACTGCACCAATACTGACACCCGAGGCATCAGTATGTACAGTGAAAGGCTTGGTGAAGTCGGGACTCTGCAGCACTGGACCCCTACACAGAGCCCCCTTTAAATCCACAAAGGCCCTCTCCTGCTCCTCTCCCCACTGCACTTGAAGGTTGCTGCCCTTCCGGGTCAGGTTAGTGAGGGGAACAGCCCGGCTGGCAAAATCCGGAATGAACTTCCTGTACCAGCCCACCAGGCCTAAGAATGACCTGACGTCCTTCTTCGTCCAAAGTCTTGGGCAGTTCTGCACAGCCTCCACCTTGTCCTGTTGTGGCCGGATGACTCCCTGGCCCAACACATGCCCCAAGTAGCGCACCTCCTCCTTGGCAATGGCACACTTCTGGGGATGGATGGTGAGGCCTGCCTGCTTAATCCTGTGAAGTACCTCCTCCAGATGTTCCCTCCAGGTGGCACTATAGACCACAATGTCATCCAAATAGGCTGCTGCAAACGACTCTGTACCTGAGAGCACAATGTCCATAAGCCTCTGGAAAGTGGCTGGCGCGCCCTGCAGCCCAAAAGGCATAACATTGAAATGGAACAATCCTTGGGGAGCACAAAATGCTGTATAGGGCTTGGTCTCTTCTGTCAAGGGAACTTGCCAATAGCCCTTACATAAGTCCAGGGTTGTGATGCAAGTGTACTTTCCCAGCCGCTCTATTAAATCCTCCAGACTTGGCATGGGGTATGCATCAAATTTTGACTGGTCGTTAACCCGCCGAAAGTCAATGCAAAATCTCAGTGAGCAGTCTTTCTTGGGAACCAGCACCACGGGGTTACTCCACTCACTGGTCGATCTCTCAATCACCCCCAGTGCCACCATATCCTCCACCTCAGCCCTGAGGGAAGGCAGCAGATGCTCTGGCACACGATACATTCGCTGTCGCACCAGGGTTGTATCATTCAAAGTGACGGAGTGCTCCACCACTGTGGTGAAACCTAGCCCCTCCTGGAACAAGTCTGGTGGGATGATCTTAGCCAGCTCTGCTTGCTGCTGTGAGGACAAGTGTGACATGTCCAGGGCCGTAGCTGGTTGACTGCTAGGGAAGAACTGCTCCAGTCTATTGTCTTCCTGCACCACCGCCTGCACCCTGAGCTGTAATCCTGGGGTAGCTGTTGGCTCCTTCCATTCTTTCAGCAGGTTCACATGGAAGATCTGCCTTGGCTTCCTCCTCCCTGGTAGCTCAATCTCGTATGTCGCTGGACCCATCCGCCAGACAACCCTGTATGGGCCTTACCACTTGGCCAACAACTTGCTCTCTGACGTGGGCAGAAGAAGCAGCACTTTCTGCCCAGGCACTAGAGTCCTCTGCCTGGCCGTCTGGTCGTACCAGGTCTTCTGCCTGGTCTGGGACTTCTCCATGTTAGTCCGCACAAGCTCAGCCATCTGCTCCATCTTCTCCCTCATCTTGAGGACATGTGCCAAAATTGACTATCTGCAGTCTGAGGACCCTCCCAGGCCTCCCTCAGCACGTCCAGAGGCCCCCTCACTGGCCAGCCAAACAGCAGTTCAAACGGCGAGAAGCCAGTAGACACCTGGGGTACCTCCCTATATGCAAAAAGGAGGTAGGGCAGCCAACGGTCCCAGTCCTTTCCGGTCTCAACAACAAACTTCCTTAACATGTTCTTCAAAGTTTGGTTAAAACATTCAACAAGGCCATCGGTCTGAGGGTGGTAGGGGGTGGTCTTAATGCCCTTAATGCCTAACACGCCATAAACCTGCTTCAAGCTTTTGGAGAGGAAAGCTGTGCCCTGATCAGTTATTATCTCTTTTGGGATGCCTACACGGGAAAATAACTGCAGTAAAGCCTGTGCAATGGGTCTTGCAGATATCTTGCGAAGTGGGAATGCCTCAGGGTATCTGGTTGCATAGTCGCACACCACTAGAATATATTTAAAACCAGTCTGTGTTCGTTCTAATGGGCCTACAATGTCCATGGCTATGCATGTGAATGGTACATCAATACAAGGAAGTGGCTGAAGGGGGTAAGGGCTAGCTTTATGCTTACTGGTGACCTGACACACTGAGCAAGCTTGGCAAAACTCTTGCACCTCTTTGTACATCCCTGGCCAGAAAAATCTTGCTACAATGCGAGCGTATGTTTTCTGGAGACCAAGGTGACCCGCCCAGGGAATGCTGTGCCCCATGGCTAACACCTTGCTACGTAGCTGTGTGGGTACTACCAGCTGCTCTTCTCTGCCCCCCTCTGGCTGATGGTAGAGTATTCCCCCTCTTAGGACATACCCCTCCCCAGCTAAAGTAGGTGGAATCCCTGTCTTGACCACATCTTCCTCAATGACTTTCTCAAAAGCCTTCTTAAGTGACCCATCCTCCCGCTGCAACTGTTTAATGTCAGTTATCAATTCCTCCCAGTCTTCATCTGGCTGAGTGACCTGCATTTCTTTGATTCTTTTAACAGTGCCCTCTAGCCTGTCCTGCCTTCTCTGTTGCTGGGACTTTCTGAGTCTACCCCTACTAACATGCTCCACATCACTGCTAGCAA
The DNA here is from genome assembly GCF_027579695.1 of Neoarius graeffei. Taxonomy (NCBI): domain Eukaryota; kingdom Metazoa; phylum Chordata; class Actinopteri; order Siluriformes; family Ariidae; genus Neoarius; species Neoarius graeffei. The sequence goes on from NC_083571.1 coordinate 83,003,143, forward strand.
AAGGTAACTCATGTAACATGTTAGCACCATCTTGCTCTGCACTTCCTATAACTTTCTGGGACCTGGTTATTACCATGTTAACCACTCTACTGGACTGTAAGAGCTCTGGCAACACTAACACATCCTGACCAATTAACACTGGGTGACTCAACCTTTCTACCACCCCAACTGTCAACTGATAAATCTGACCATTAACTTCAAGGTACACCTCTGCTGCTGGGTAATCATGGGTATCTCCATTAACACAAATAATAGAAACCTTACTACCAGGTAACAGGTTTCACCTCTCTACCAGGTGTGGCTGTACTAGTGTCTGATTGCTCCCCGTGTCCAACACTGCCATGGCCTCCTTCCCATTAACCAAAACCTGCACTGTCTGCAACCTCCCCAGGATCCCCACTGTTTCCCTCTCTGGACGCGGAAGACAGCTATAACTAGCTCCTTTGGGTTTTCGGGCTAGACAGTCACGCATAATGTGTCCCCCCTTATTACAGTGATGACACACTATCAAGGTGGATGCTCTGGGACCAGCGGGGTAACTCTGGGTGGGTGCTCTGGGACCTCTGGGATAACTAGGCCTTATGGGGACAGCACCGTCTCTAGGGCGACCGCTAGGCTGATGACCACCACCCTGACCAAAACCAGGGTGGTGGTCTGGTCTGCTGTCATAGTTCAGGCGAAAGCTGGTGTGTCTCTGCCAAGCTGCAACACAGTCCTCAACCAATTCCGCCGCCCTCTCGCCACTCTTTGGGTGATGTTCCTTGACCCACACTCTGATATCCGGGGCCAAGGTGCGCAGATACTGTTCCAGTATCATCTCCTCACAGATTTCTTCAACCGACTTAATCGCCGGTCTAATCCATTTATGGAACAGATCTTTCAGTCGGTTGTAGAGCTCTCTAGGTGTCTCACCAGGCTTTATGTCGGGCTCTCGGAACAGGCGTCGGTATGTCTCCTCATTAATTTCATGTTTTTGCAAATGGCTTCTCTCACCCGATCATAATTCATGGAGCAGTCAGGGTCCATTGCCACATATGCCACCCTGGCTTTCCCTGTAAGGTGGGGGACCAGAATCACCGCCCATGCGTCTCTTGGCCAATGGTACGCCCATGCTAGCCGCTCAAATGTAGTAAGATATTGCTCAATGTCCTCCCCTTCCTCCAGTTTAGGGATGGCGCGCCTGGACCACTCAGGTACTGCTGCCGCCGATGCCACTCCCCCAGATGACTGGAGCGGCAGTGTCACTGATGCTGATGGTGCTGCCGCCGCTGCTGCCCCTGATGGTGGTGTTGCCACTGTTACCGCTGGTGGTGGTACTGGTGCTGCTGCTACCGCCGCCGATGATGGTGGTGGTGCTGCTGCCGCAGCTGGTGGTGGTGCTGCTGCCGCAGCTGGTGGTGGTGCTGCTGCCGCAGCTGGTGGTGGTGCTGCTGCCGTAGCTGGTGGTGGTGCTGCTGCTGCCGCAGCCGGTGCCCAATTCTCTGCTTCAAAGTCATCGGGGAGCTGGTTCAACTGGACCTGGATGCCCCTCCAGCGCTGCTCTTGTTTGAAGGCCTCCCTTTCCTGGTTCTGCAATGACCGCTCCAGGAGCCGTTGCAGAGCAGCCAGCTCTGACTCCTGTGTATGACTCCCACCTGGATCCATGGCTCCAGTGTCCTCATGGTCCTCTGCTGGATCTGCATCCTTGTCCAGGTCATCTCTAATCAGTTGGCGGTAGGCCATCTCTTGCCTTGTCAAATACCTCTGACTCCAGTGTCTCTTGGCGTTTGATCCCACCTCTGACACCAAATGTGGGGGACCAGGTGGCCACCTTACTCGCAGGATGCCGATACGGTTGGAAGTCAGGGGTACAAGAAGTAAAACAAGGTGTCCAAAATCACAAAAATAGGTTTCAAAAATAGGTGGTTTTTTTAATTTATAAATGCACTTTCCAACAGCAAACCAAAATGTTCAAAAATAATAAAGCTCAGGAAGTATTTAAAATAACAATACAAAAATACTAAACACAAAATCAAAATACTAGACTTCAAAATCACTTGGCGACAAGACTACACAGCTCTCTCCGGTAAACAGCTCCTCCCTACACACCCCCCCAACTGCAAAATGAGCGGAATTTAAATACACTCATCCATTCCCTCAAAATTGGACCAATCATTGAGTAATAGGATGATTGGCCCATACCACTCTAACTGACAGGTAAATACACTCAGTTAAACAAAATCTAACACATACAAAACAATACCATACAACCCAAACATAAACCACACACATTATAAACACTATTTACAAACGTGATACATATTTTGACACACCAGAAAAGACTACAAGCACAGCATGCACTTTCACACCCCCTTCACAAACATTTCCCCCCTTACCCAAAGTCACGATGATTGGAGAAATACTACCAATGCGGCGCATGCTTCCGTTTGGCAGTACAGCTATGGTGACAGAGCATGGAGGAAACATGAGGCGAGTATGGCGTTTGTGCACATTAATGAACCGGAGATTTAGACGGCTACATGGGTGTAAAGTGTTGCATGAGAGTGGGTACCTCGCCCTAATGCCAGAGATGTTAGACTAAATGCTTGGCACGGAGATATCTGTGTTATGGCTGGTTTGTTTCTTAGCGCGACAAGCGCTAATTGTTTTTAATGACGGGGGTAATGCAACATGATGAACAATGAGTTTGGGAACACATACCTGAGGGCTGTAGGTCAACTGGAGACAACTTTCATGCTGCAAATAGTGTAGGCAAACTTTAAAAGCCGTATGTGGGTAGCATATGTGTAGTGTGCGTGTGTATGCATACGTGTAGGTGCTCAAGGTCTCTCGTAGCCCCTCCTTGTCTCTAATACACACAGTTAATCAAAGAAGGAAAAAGTCCACAAATGTCCATAATTCATATATAAACACCATAAAATCTATAAAACACTACACTCGTGAGAAGGGCAGAGCTACCTTCTCACAATGAGCAGAAGAATTTCTTTGTTCACCAGGAAAGAGAAAGATGTGTTGAACACCCGAAAGGCTACCAAAACTTTATTATATATTCTTCACGCATATTTACAAGAGAAAAACATACCAACTGACATAAAAAAACTGGAAGAGACACATGTCAGAGATGTAAAACTTCCACGTTAGCGAGTGACTGTGACAACTTGTAAACAAACATGGCCGCCAGGTTTGCTTCATTAAATACGGAAGATTTTGAGAAAATTTGAAAGACATGTTGAACACCTGAAAGGAATGTATGTATAATAATAATACTGGCTAGCTTTTTTCGTGGTATGTCAGATATATTCCATTTAGCTAGCATGGTACCTAACTCATCTTCAACTCGTTCAACATCATGCTAGCTGAATGGAATATATCTGATATACCATGTAGAGCCCTGCACTCCCGCGGGAGTCCCGCGGGACTCGCCGCAAAGCAGTGCGGTGGGGGACAAATTTTGAAAGCTCATTGCGGGCGCGGGCGGGACCAGAAGTGCACATATGCAGGCGCGGGCAGGAGCGGGAGTGCACATATGCAGGCGCGGGTGGGAGCGGTGATAAGCTGCAGTCCCGCTAACTAAAAACGTGTTTTAAACAGGTTACACAGTGACGGTAGGCTTGACTCAATGCTATCCCAGAAATCCTTCCTGTAATATGCAAATGTGTCTGTCCAATCAGAGGCGGCCAAATTTGCATATTACAGGAAGGATTTCTGGGATAGCATTGAGTCAAGCCTATCGTCACTGTGTAACCTGTCTCTCTGATTAAAGTTGTAGACTAACTCAAGCAGTAAATCACTTCACTCATGGTACAAAGCAAGCCCATTCACTTTTTTATGCTGATCAGAGAATTACAATGGTTTCTCATGTGACAAAAATGTGCGATTCGCGATTGACAGCACTAATTATTATTATTAGACACTACATGCTGAATTCAGAAACAAGGTAAATAATAACAAATGTGAACGTGAGCTGTAGATATTTATGCTCAAATCCACTCAAAGTAGGGGGCGGGGCACCATCACGCTGTGTCAAGACAAGAACTTTCCTGAGAAATAACACGAACGTCTGCATTATGCGGGATTTGCGGGTGGGAGCGGGACAAAATATGGCAGACGCGGGCGGGAGCGGGACTGAAAATCATAATTCTTTGTGGGCGCAGGCTAGTCTGGTTAACACCAGACCATATCACAAGTGAAATATGGTCTGGAATCCGCCTATTGAATTTCTCGTAGGGGAGGTGTGGTTTACGATTGTCAATGGCCGTTTATTGGACGTTGCGAATGTCTATCATTTGGCGTATACGTAGCCCATGGCCAATCATGGCAATTGTACCCAGTGACGTAGTTAGAGCGACGAAGAAAGACTAACGCCAAACGCTGTTCTTTTTTTAAAACAAACTTTCGCTCTAAACTATTCAGAACAGTGTCTAAAGCTTGATCGAAAGTTTGGTTTGTATCGCTCGCCGCCATGTTAAATGTGATCCGTAAACAGTCCCAAATAAACTACAAGCTTCCGTTTGTCGAGTAGTACGCGTCACCGTCTTTCCACCCCTCCCCACTCTCTGATTGGCTCCCTAACTCAGGCGAGCCTTTAGACCATAGTTTCCATGCTGTCTTTTCAGATCGGAACGATTGTGCAAAGCAGCATGGAATTTCCCAGGCTAGGCGCGGGCGGGAGCGGGACTGAAAAATCATAATTCTTTGCGGGCGCGGGTGGGACTTCACAACGCGGGCGCGGGCGGGACTGAAAAATCCGACCCGCGCAAACCTCTAATACCATGAAAAAAGCCAGCCAATATTATTTAAATGTGTCACTCAGATCCGCGATGCATTTCATATGAAAAATGCAAGTTTTTCAACATGTGGAGATAAACTTCATATCTTCAAGCCATCATGCGATTTTTTTTCTTATTATATAGACACATTCACAAACAAAAGTATCCAAATTTATCAAAACTCCTCATCGATATCCTCACGAGTGACATACTGAGAAATACGTCATGGTTGCTGTTCTCAATGTCCCGGATGTAGCTTGTATGAAAAATATGAGTGGCATATTTCCCAGTAAAACACACACTTGAAGCTTTTGTTAAATTGTGAAAAACACGATGTTTCCATGCTCCAGAAGAATAAAGAGCTGTTGAAAAATTTATTTCGTAAATGATTACGCTTCATCAGTAGGTGTCACTGTCTGATAGAGCTAAAGAAAGCCTAATCTCAGAGTCTGACGTAATGCCTTCCTCTGAAGAAAAGCCAGACATCAGTGCAAGTTACACATTGCTCTGTGTGTGTTAGTTACAGATGTCTGTATATGCAATTTTATGTACTGGTGATTTCTAAACACACAGATTGAGGAAAAAGCTGCATCTGAATCATAAAAAGCACCAACAGCAACATACTCTGGGAGTTAACTGTCTCTGTCTTAGTGTATTTAAAACAAACAGATCATGTGTCTGTGTGTGTTGACTGTGAAGTGTTTTTGTCTGATGGAATTTTCAACTTTCGTTACACACACTGTTGTCCGGCTGCGATGTGCGCATATCCCTCACTAATGGAAATAAAATACGGAGATGCTGTTGGATTGTCCCATTTCATCTGCTATCATGGCTTACATTTTCTCACTCGTAATGGTTAATATGAGGAGACAGTAGCGTGGGAGGCTAATGTAACCTGGTTTAGTCATCTAGAATCTAGCGAGTTCTTGGCACCTTGAAAACACCATGTACTTTCAGCTTAATCTGAACTTGTTGACCTTTGCGTGCCGCAACATGACACTATATACCCGCACAGTAGAAGCATTCCTCTTTCACTTGCCTCTCTTCTAATACACACCACTTATTTGAAGCATGTGGCTTATAAAAAAATGGATGACACGAGACCAGTGCAACACAATATTGTAATCAAACTACAGTGTTCTCCACGGGCACTTTTAAAGTGGCGCACCGCCACATTATAATTCTGGTCCACCGCCCTTCCCTTGGCCAAAAAAAAAAAAGTAACTATCAGTATACACCAAATAAGTCAAAGTATTCGCTTTATTATAATTTTGTAACTATTTAAACACACAGACCACCATTAAACGAATGCATACGGGCTACCTGAATTGGTCACACGGTTGCAATAAAAAAAAAAACATCTGACCGGCTGCATACAGATTGTGACGCAGAGCTCTGCACATTGAGGTCTATCCCTGCGTTACACTACACCACACCGCATTACACTATACTGACACATAGTAACGCTGGAAGCTACAAGCTGCAGCTAGCCAGCAGCTAAATAACTTTGCGGTGCACACGCTTGTAGTGTTATTGTGCAACGGTTACGCTTATCTATCGTCTTTTCTGACCATACACAGTTACAGTAATCACATAACAGCACGCGCACACACACACACACACACACACACACTAGTTAAGTTCAGGTTTTTTATTTTACGTATCTGTGACTGTATAGGCGAGAGCTGCATTTTCCCGTTGCTTCCCTGTGGTTGTTTACTGCAGGACTTCCGGGTTCCTGGGTCAAAGGACCCGAACTACGGAGGCCGGGGTGGCTTTGCAGTGCCAGCCTCGGGCACATGCACCAACTCATGCATTGATTGGAGTGGTTTCACCCAATTAACATTGTGTATTGTAAAAAAATGTATGCATTTATTGTAATTGGGTATTTTGTTTATGCATGGAAGTTCATTTATTTTTCACACACAGAATATAATTAATTCAGGGATGTGCAACAGGTGCATCAGTCTCAACTGAAATGTCAAATGAGTCTCACATTGACAATAAAGATATGTACAGGAGAATGTGTTAATTTTTTGCAAAATGATTTTAATAATGATTTAGCATTTCCTATCCATTTATTGGCCAGTTTCACTGTCAAAAAAGTCCAAAGTCCGTCAGCTTCAGGGGGACTTTGTCCCCCTGGCCCCCCAACAGGGCTCCGCCCCTGGACCCCGTTGGGGGCCAAGGCGGCCCCCAAACCCCCGCCACCACCTTTTATTTTTGAAAAGTGGAGAACTCTGAACTATATGATATTAGCTGGTGTGTTCTCATTAACCATGGGTAACACACATATCTGTAACCTAGCCCCAAGCTGTAGTGGGTCTGTGTACGCGCAGAACTGTTTCATTAGTTTTAGTTTACCCTGTGGCGTGTTGCTTCTGGACCCAGTGATATGCAATCTGGCCCCACTGAGAAATGTTCCATGATCATAACCACAACACACATATACACCCGCACACACACGCACAGGGCCTGTTCATATGGAGTAAGGCCAAAACAAGACAAAACAGTCCAGTAACAAAGATGACTGCAACAAACCCCAACTATCATCATATTTCATCTCAGCTAAGCAGCTGACTATTATATCAGTGATGGCTTGCTAACCAAGACAGGCCTATCTTGCTAGTCAGATAAGATGCATATTTTATATTGCTTTAACATACATATAGAGCTTATGGAAAATCTAAAAAATTTAAAATAAGTAAAACAAAAAAGTAGCTATTCTAGCGCTCCATGTCTAGGTCACATATCTAGGCCTGTAATGGACATGTTTAGCTCGCTCACTTTGCAAACAAGTTTATGCAGGCCTCGAAATTAACGGTGTCCCGATGGCCACTGGCCACTAAAATTTAGGCCGGGACAACTAAAAAAAAATCACTTTGGGACATTTTTGGGACAGTAGAAAAATAATCAACATCAGAATGTCAGCCCTTCATACGTTTGTCAGGCGCGCGACCCAGCTTTTGGCTCCCAAAAAGCCCCCCGAATTTGATCTGTGCTCTGCAATTACAGCGCGCGTGGAAGCCAGAGATGCGCTGATTCGTGACCCCGCCCATCGCCTTTGATCTGTATTCAGCACTATTACAGTGCGCGTGCGAACCACTTTCCCGCCAGTTCGCCGACATTCTATCCATGTAAACAACATTCAACCAAATCACAGCTTCCAGCCAATCAAGGCATCCACCAAAAATGGCAAACTGCAACTGTTTAATGTTCGGATATTTCCAGAATACGTTCGGTAAAACTCCCTAGCATGAATCATCCCGAATCACGCTTTCTGGACGATCTTTGTAAAGAATCGTGAGCTCCATGATGTTCGGGAGATCAGCTGACAATGCCAAATATGGTAAACCGGCAAAGCTCGGGAATGTACGGTGTAGTTCGAGCTACCTCGTGAGTTTCGATAAACTTCGCCAAGTTTCCCGCGAAATGACGAGTGGAATTGCCGAAAACAGAAATATCAGTATGTTGTGATGTTGGGTCATGGCGCAGAGGACAATTCTCACGTTTTTTTCCTCACAGGACGCCCCAGCGTCGACGGGAGCAACAAGGACGGCCACAGTCACTGCTCCGACAACTTCAGTGACACCTGACAATGTTGTTCAGCCCGATTGTCGGCCTCCAGATCGTACGGATGAGGGGGTGCGCCGACGTAAGGAGGGGGGCTTGGGGGCGATTACTGACGGTCATTTGGGCGAGCGGCCAGTGAAGTCAAAGACCTCACACGGAGGTAAAGCGCCCGAAACAGCCCCAGTCACTGCTTCAAGTTCAACAGCCACAGTCACTGCTCTGACAACTTCAGTGACATCTGACGTTCAGCCCGATTGCTGGCCTACAGATGAGGGGGGCGCCGATGGAAGTGATGAAGGGGACTCGGGAACGATCATGGACAACAGCCTTTTGGGCAAGCGGCCAGCGAAGAAGTCCAAGTCCTCGGTATTTTTTCTTCCACTTCAATATTATTGGCGCCAAATTAGTTTTTTCGTTAAACTTTAAAGTAAGGGAAATTCCATTAGTGTATAAATTTTTCATAAATTTAGTACCTACAATAAGGCCTTATTCTTGTTTGACATTCAATCTGATTTCAACAAACTGTTCCTGGCTGTAATGACCAAGGTTATTTTATTTTATTTATATTATTTTCCTGAAAACCAGGTTGGGACAGTCCATCCTCACTTTGGGACAGTTGGACTTTATTTTTGGGACAGTTCTGGGACAATAGGGAAAAAAGTTAATTTCAAGGCCTGTTTATGGGATCTGTTTGAGCCACAAACAGTGCCACAGTGGTGTAAAGGTGAAACATTACATCTTTAATGTGTCTAGTAATATTCAGGCACTGTCTAAAAGCGAAGCTCCTGATGACTGTATGAGCAGAAATATTTGTAAGGGCCCAAAATCAACCTGAATGGAAGAATAACATTAGAACATATGAACCATCGACTTGTGTAATGTTGTGTATTTCACCTCACTAAAATGCTGCATTGTCTTGGGACAGTTATAACAATAATGAGAGACACATCACAATTACGAATACATATTTATTCCTTTCTTTGACACTGCATGCCATGTGCCAGGAAAAAAAAACAAAAAAACCCACCATGACAATTATTATGGTGCAATTCTGCTGGGTGCCTGGTTGACAGTAGTGAACCAGCGCTTTCATTTTACATCATTACTATACAGTTACGATCCAATATTATCAGACATAAGAACTAATCGATAGCGACCTGCGGCAGTTTGAGATTATCCAAATTGAAGGAAAGACGCTCATAATTACTACTGAAACAGAGAATAATTATGCTTACATGTGTCCGCAGAGTAAGAAATCATTCAGGTTTAAAAAAAAAAAAGTCATCATACAATGCAAAGATATGTTTACAAAAAAAAACCTTCAGGAAAAAAATCTAATAGAAAACATACTCCTCGACCGAATGCAATCCAACATATGAGCTCAGTTAGAGCTGCAATCTTGCTATTTCAAACTTGATGTCAAACAGTTGTCTGTTCAGAACTATCAATTTTCCAACTGTCACATCTGAGCACTTCAGACGGCAAATTGTGCTTAAGCTTAATTGCCATGCACCTGTTCATGATTAGAGCACAATCACAGCTCATGCTTATAAAGATTCTCAGTAACACACAGACTTTGCGAAGTATACAGTCTGTACTTTGTGTCTGACGTTACCAAGCTTTGTATTTCTTGATTTTTGACTCGCGCTGTGTTCTTTGACTTTACTCCTTTATCTTTCCTTCTGATATCTTGCCTGTGTTTTGCTTGACCATTGCCTGTTTTTGGAACTGTTTGCTAGTGTGCTTATTGATAAACTCTTTCTGCGCTTACACCTGTCTGTTGCCCATGACACCAACAAGCTAATGGACTAATAAAACTGTTTTAAATAGGTTTATATGAAACTCATGAATATTTTCTGTAATGTGTGTTGATAAATAATCCCACGTTATTTTTTTTAAAAGGCAAATTTAAAATAAGTGCTGGATTAAAGAAAAAAAAACATCTCTCTTATATAAATAGAGACAAAGTTTGCTGCCCATTGGCCAAGTGTCTATAAGATACGCTGCCTTGCACTTACGATTGGGTTCCATAAATGAGGTTTTAAAGCTGTGGTTAACAAAATGGGATCCACATAGCACCATCATTAGGCTGATGCCTGTCAACTTACTTGGTGGAGTTGCAGCATGGATTCTGCACCTTCCTTGAAGCATAGCTAGGTGGTATGCATTTTTTAAAATTATTATTATTATTTTTATTTTGTTCATGGTGGAAATCACAACCCAACATTTTTAAAAATTATATGAGGGGGAATTGTTAGAATTTTTTTATTCTGCACTACAAAGCAAAGACCGTAAATTGGAGAAACTCCAAACTTGGTAGGAAGGTGCAAAATCCATGCTGCAACTCCACCAAGTAAGTTGACAAGCATCAGCCTAATGATGGTGCTACAGTGCATAATTTTACATTCTGAGACAGAGACCAAATTCCTCAAGATTTATAAATGGACATGAGATGCAAAACCACCTTTTGCAAACTAGTTCGACGATTTCTGGCTTAACTTCAGAAAATGAGGGTACTTTGTAGCGCCTGAAACTCAATAATTATCATGCACATGTTGACATCTGTAAACAATATGGTGGCGCTCGTGATTGGTGGCATGGATTCGCACAAAACTTGAAAGCCATCTTAAGAAAATCTGAGAACAATTGCAAATTTTTGGCTGTGGCCATCCATCTTCCATCCAGGGCGGGGTTAAATTTCTCAACCGCCATAAGTCTGATGGAGCTGAAATCTGACATCCTTGTCCTAATCGCGAAATGAATTTCTAATGATGAACTTAAAGAACATGCCCATCTTCTGCCAATCAGAATTCAGCAGTCACTTCACAGGATATGAATTTAGCCATCATCACCATCAAACTTGAATATATTAATCTGAGATCATACAGATAAACTTGACTGTTTGTAAAACACATTTTTATGGATTTCCCCCCCTTTTTTCAGTTTTTCTTTTTAAAACCCCTAACTTAAAGTATGTTCAGAGCCTTGGGTAATGACCAGAGTATGTACATTGTGTCATGTATATGCATTGTGTCATGTATCAGGGCTTTCCACTAAGGCTCATACTAGCCAGCCATGACAAATAAGTAGCCAGCCGGGGGGGGGGTTTGGGGGTTCCCAGGATTAAACGTATTTACCACAGACCATTTATTTATTCACTTTACTCAAATATAAAGTAAAATGGCAGTAAATCATCTTTCTTTTCTTGCGTTCAACTGACAAACTGAGGTTGCAGGTCATTATAACCTGTTGAATAACAGTCAGAGCGACAAAAATATAACCTAAAGTGTACAAATAAAAATACTCTGAAATAAAAGTTAAATATCATTCAACAAAAGTCCAGAATGCTACCAGCACTTCAGAATACATTTAAATAGTTTTATCCCCATTTCCGTCTTAATCATCTTCACTATCACTATCTTCCCATTCAGGATCAGAGCCCATGCCCGGCTCAAAAAGGGCCCTACTGAGATTCTCCCTGGTGCTTGCCACACCTTCTCCCTCAACCTGGACATTTTTGTCCATTAAGCCTTCCTCTTCATCATCTTTCTCCTCAGTGAGGTTGACTTGGATTCCGGTGCTGATGAGTGTTGGCATGCTGACCTCAGCATAATCTTTACCCCCAACTCTGGGAAGAGTTTTGAGAGATGGGAGGTTCCTGGTGTGTTTCTGTCTCCACACTCAAAGTAGGAGAGTATTATTCAAAAACTGTTCATATTATTACTATTAGCCTAAGTATGCCTGCATAATAGACAAGCTATATTAATTTATCAGACATTTGCTCTATTATTATTATTATTATTACTACAACATATTGCATCTTTTTTATTCATTAATGTACGCCAGACGCTAATGCACCAATGAAAACTGATTTGCGCACCGAAAATAATAAGTAATAGGCTATACAAGCTCACATATTGCATCATGAGGCGTTCCTGGCTTGTAAATCTTTTATTTTCGGTGCATGACACATTCACGCAGCTGAGCATGCTATGAATTAACAACGACAACGGTCTGCAGTGGTGGCTACACAAACGCTCAGCGAACATTTCTCCATTTGTGTATGAAAATACACTCCAACCACTCAGTTTGGTTTCATTTACAACCAGCGGTGTCTTTTGATGCCAGCACGTAATTGAACGAGAGAAGACTGGTTTACCGGAGACAAAATAAGCGTCATCTCTGCTTCTGTTCCCTCCGACAGCCCCGACACACTACTGCCTCCGCCGAGTGCGCGCGCGCACACACCGCATGTCAGGGCCGCGGATGAGTTACTCTCCCTTGATCAACGAAGTCAGCGGGGAATTTGTGGTTATTATTAGTACACAGCGCGAATCACAACTTAAATGAGTGCGGTTCAGTTTGACATTATTGTCAGTCTGTTAGATAAACATTTAATTTTATTAAAATTGAAAATTAATATTTAGAGCCTGTGGGCTATAAAAATAATAGTCATTAAAGTAGCCAGCTGGACTTAATTGTGTAGTCGGCTGTATGGCCGGCAGCCGGCGCTTGTGGAAAGCCCTGTGTATATGCATAGTGTCATGTATATGCATTGTGTCTGGGGTTGTGTTCTCTGATTTTCCTACAAATTAACCCTTTGGGATCATATATAAATCAGGCCTTACTGTAAATGTAATAAGTTTGAGATGTGCAATTGATTCTTACTGTCTCTTGAGCCAGTTTTTCCAGCTGCTGGATGTAGGGTGTGATGAGAGAGTGCAGATTGTGCAGAATGTCCTCTACTGGCAGTGCAGACAACAGAAAACCGAGAGCCTGCATCAGCCACATACACTGACTCGTCTAGAGACGAGAGAGAGAGAGAGAGAGAGAGAGAGAGAGACACCCCCAGAAAAAACAAGAGTGCTAGAATCTGTACTTTGTTTCACACAATCAACACTACTTTGGATCTGAAAAAGAAATAATGAAGACACTGACCTTGTGGATCTGTTTAATAAGCACTTCCTGCATCAGAGAGACAGAAGTGGCAAAGAATGAAGCAGAAGAAAGAGCCATTATTAGTCCACAATACAGTCCACAATATATACAAAAATATATCATATGGTATATTTTAAAAAAATAGTCTTTTTAAAAATGTAGTCAGTCAATCTTAATACAGGAGGTTAGATCTTGAGTCTCAGACTGCATCCGAATTCTCAGTATGTACTAATGATGGTTTAAGTACCAACAACCCGAATGTAACTGTAGTACGAGTATGTGAGCGAGTAGTAAGAATACAATTCGGATGTATGAATCTTACCTGTCGTGCGTGTGTATGTATACACACTCATGCATCTCAAAACATTGGAATATCATGAAAAAGTTCATTTGTTTCATAATTTAATTAAAAAAACCCCAAAACTTTAATATATTCTGTATTGGGGCGGCACGGTGGTGTAGTGGTTAGCACTGTCGCCTCACAGCAGGAAGGTCCGGGTTCGAGCCCCGTGGCCGGCGAGGGCCTTTCTGTGTGGAGTTTGCATGTTCTCCCCGTGTCCGCGTGGGTTTCCTCTGGGTGCTCCGGTTTCCCCCACAGTCCAAAGACATGCAGGTTAGGTTAACTGGTGACACTAAATTGACTGTAGGTGTGAATGTGAGTGTGAATGGTTGTCTGTGTCTATGTGTCAGCCCTGTGATGACCTGGCGACTTGTCCAGGGTGTACCCCGCCTTTCGCCCGTTTTCAGCTGGGATAGGCTCCAGCTTGCCTGCGACCCTGTAGAACAGGATAAAGCGGCTAGAGATGATGAGATGAGAATGAGATATTCTGTATTTATTACAATGTAAAGTGAAATATTACAAGACTTTTTTAATTTTAATTTTGACTTAAAATTTAAAAGACTTTTAATTTTGCTGATTATGGCTTATCGCTCATGAACATCGGAAATCCAGTATCTCAAATTATTAGAATATTTCTTTCTGAGTTTGAGTAAAACAGTATAAAACTAGATAGAACTCGACGCCAACGGCGTCGATGGGGATGCCTCCGCCCGGTAGACTTCACGCCTTAAGTTGTGATTTGGGGATGGACATTTGACCTCACAGTAATCGTGACCTGGTGAAATTACTTGTATCAGCCTTGGAGATATTGTGTTCACAAGGTTTTCGGACAGACATTTGACCTCACAGCAACCTTGACCTTAGACCTTTTGATCTCAAAATCTAATCAGTTTATCTGCGTCCCCAAATGCACAAATGGTGAAAGTTTGGTGAAATTCCTTTCATCTGCCTTGGAGATACTGCGTTCACAAGGTTTGCGGACAGACATTTGACCTCACAGTGAACTTGACCTCAGACCTTTTGATCTCAAAATCTAATCGGTTCATGTTTGTCCCAAAGCGCACAAATGGTGAAAGTTTGGTGAAATTCCTTTCATTAGCCTTTGAGATATCGTGTTCACAAGGTTTCGGGTCGGACGCATGGACAACCCGAAAACATAATGCCTCCTGCACCTTACGGTGGCGGAGGCATAAACACTGCATCTCTCGATCCAGTTCAGTACACGCAACGACAATCATGGGAAGACTGCTGACTTGAGAGTTGTCCAGAAGATGATCACTGACACCTTCTACAAGGACGGGAAGCTACAGGAGGTCACTGCTGAATAGGCTGGCTGGAAAAGGTGCACAGGCAACGGGGAAGACTGTACCCTTGAGAGAATTGTCAAGAAAAGTCGATTCAAGAACTTGGGAAAGCTTCACAAGGAGTGGACTGAGGCTTGTGCCAGTGCATCAAGAGCCACCTCCCTGCCACGCCGCATTCATGCAATAATTCATGGTAAAGTAGCCCCAACTAAGTATTGAGTGTATAAATAAACATACTTTTCAGAAGGTGGACATTTCTGTATTGTAAATAATTTGATTGATCTTAGGAAATATTATAATTTAAGATACTGGATTTCAGATTTTCATGAGCTACAAGCCATAATTATCAAAATTAAAAAAAAAAAGCGTCATATATTTCACTTCGTGTAATGAATATAGAGTATATGAAGGTTTACTTTTTAGAATTAAAATACAACCCCGATTCCAAAAAAGTTGGGACAAAGTAGAAATTGTAAATAAAAACAGAATGCAATAATTTACAAATCTCAAAAACTGATATTGTATTCACAATAGAACATAGACAACATATCAAATGTCGAAAGTGAGACATTTTGAAATTTCATGCCAAATATTGGCTCATTTGAAATTTCATGACAGCAACACATCTCAAAAAAGTTGGGACAGGGGCAATAAGAGGCTGGAAAGGTTAAAAGGTACAAAAAAGGAACAGCTGGAGGACCAAATTGCAACTCATTAGGTCAATTGGCAATAGGTCATTAACATGACTGGGTATAAAAAGAGCATCTTGGAGTGGCAGTGGCTCTCAGAAGTAAAGATGGGAAGAGGATCACCAATCGCCCCAATTCTGCACCGACAAATAGTGGAGCAATATCAGAAAGGAGTTCGACAGTGTAAAATTGCAAAGAGTTTGAACATATCATCATCTACAGTGCATAATATCATCAAAAGATTCAGAGAATCTGGAAGAATCTCTGTGCGTAAGGGTCAAGGCCGGAAAACCATACTGGGTACCCGTGATCTTTGGGCCCTTAGACGGCACTGCATCACATACAGGCATGCTTCTGTATTGGAAATCACAAAATGGGCTCAGGAATATTTCCAGAGAACATTATCTGTGAACGCAATTCACTGTGCCATCCGCCGTTGCCAGCTAAAACTCTATAGTTCAAAGAAGAAGCCGTATCTAAACATGATCCAGAAGCGCAGACGTCTTCTCTGGGCCAAGGCTCATTTAAAATGGACTGTGGTAAAGTGGAAAACTGTTCTGTGGTCAGACGAATCAAAATGTGAAGTTCTTTATGGAAATCAGGGATGCCGTGTCATTCGGACTAAAGAGGAGAAGGATGACCTGAGTTATCATCAGGGCTCAGTTCAGAAGCCTGCATCTCTGATGGTATGGGGTTGCATTAGTGCGTGTGGCATGGGCAGCTTACACATCTGGAAAGATACCATCAATGCTGAAAGGTATATCCAGGTTCTAGAGCAACATATGCTCCCATCCAGACGACGTCTCTTTCAAGGAAGACCTTGCATTTTCCAATATGACAATGCCAAACCAGATACTGCATCAATTACAGCATCATGGCTGCGTAGAAGAAGGGTCCGGGTACTGAACTGGCCAGCCTGCAGTCCAGATCTTTCACCCATAGAAAACATTTGGCGCATCATAAAACGGAAGATACGACAAAAAAGACCTAAGACAGTTGAGCAACTAGAATCCTACATTAGACAAGAATGGGTTAACATTCCTATCCCTAAACTTGAACAACTTGTCTCCTCAGTCCCCAGACGTTTACAGACTGTTGTAAAGAGAAAAGGGGATGTCTCACAGTGGGAAACATGGCCTTGTCCCAACTTTGAGATGTGTTGTTGTCATGAAATTTAAAATCACCTAATTTTTCTCTTTAAATGATACATTTTCTCAGTTTAAACATTTGATATGTCATCTATGTTCTATTCTGAATAAAATATGGAATTTTGAAACTTCCACATCATTGCATTCCGTTTTTATTTACAATTTGTACTTTGTCCCAACTTTTATGGAATCGGGGTTGTACAAAAAAAAGGAACATTTTCACAATATTTAATTGTTTGAGATGCACTCGCGCATGTGTGTATATATTTCTGCAATAGCAGAAATATTTAAACAATTCCTAAAACATTTGTACACTGCTGCAACAACTGGCTTCTTTTCAAAACAGCCACCTTCTTTCTATTTTCCACAGGGGAAATTCTTCTTCTTTGGTTATCCAGAGGCTCCAGTTGAAATATGGGATAGCGTAGTGTAGCACAGTGTGGTACGTTTGCATATTACGGATGTAGCAGATCATTCGGGTACTGTTTGACTACTATTAAATGCCTACTGAATATTTAGACACCCTACATACTGCTTTTTGCATACCAATAGTATAGCAGTAGGAGTATTCGGCTGTAGCTTCAGAATCCCCAAATTACATTTTTAGTCAAATTTGTGTACCTGTGACACTGCAACAATGTTTGTCGCATAGGGTGGCAGGTCATATCTGCACTCCCTGCAGATCTTCTTCAGGGTGGAAACACTAGAGATAGAAAGGTCTGGATTCCCTAATGCCTGCAACACCAGCGGCAACACACTGCTCAGCATCACTGGATGATCCGCTAACCACTCTGCCAATGCTCCTAGAGAGAGAGAGAGAGAGAGAGAGAGAGAGAGAGAGAGAGAGGTGAGTGCAACTTAAAGGACAAAAAGCCAAAAGGTTGATCCTTAAAACACATACAAACCTATAGTGAACATGACCGTATCCGCAAGCTGTACGTTGTTGATGTTGATTCGGGGAATGAGACCGATCAGCCCGGGAATGACATCGGAGTAGTTTACATCTATTGTTTCTGCTATGGACTGGAAACCATACAGCAGAGCCTCAGTATGCTGGTGAGAACAAACAAACAGGTGACTAAAACCACAAAAGCCAAAACAGCAGGAAAAACTTTGATTGAACCAAGTAGTTGAACAAAAAGGCTTGCTCTTTAGGTTTAGTAGGTTGTTTGAGAGTGTGTAGATACTGCGTCTGTATGATTGTGTGGTTTCTGACCTGCCAGGATGTTGGTTGATCTGCATTGGTGAGTAGCCTGCCTAGCTTGTCATACAGGTTACTAAGCAACTCTGCTCCCAGCATCTCATAGACATACATCAGGGTGTCAGATATGTCCACCCTAAAGCAAAAAGTGAAAGTTATAAACAAACAAAATATTTGTTCTCCCTGTTAACCTTTCCCTTCATGATGCATTCTCTTATTCAAGTCTACTTAAAGGGGAACTGAAGTCATTTTTAAACTTGCTTTATTTCTTAATTAACATGTTACTCAATTATGTTTTCGGTTTTATAACCTTATATCGTGACTCATATTGGCATATTATATTATACTTATCTGCCTTTTCGGTTTTTAGCCATGTTGAATGTAGTTCGTTTGGTCCATGGCAGATGTTGCTTAGCCGCGCAATCTTCACAAGACTTGTGCGAGACTTCAAACTTGGAGTGTCAGCGCTGCCATTTTGAAAACTGTTTACGCAGTGGCCAGGTCACCATATCATTCCAATTTAGATTAATTTCAAGATTTGCCAGCTTCATCAGTGATGGAGATTATTCCATACGACTTCGAACCATTGGTTAAATGGGGGGGGGGCTTTTGGACACTAGTCCGTCACGCTGGTATTTACGTTATTACTGTCGCACAATTAAAACGTGCCAGATCAGGTGGCTGGTGGGTTTTCAAAATAATAAATATGTGCATGTATTTTTGTGATAAATACATATTATACTGAGTGCATTTCCCACATTAATCAATACAAAGTACCTGCATCTTTCAGTTGTCTTTTTTTTTTTTAAATCAAGGCTGAATATTTTCTTCTTTGCCAATGCCTTTTATTAAATCAAATTTGAGACTTTTAATTTGATTTCTTTCAGTACGACCGCAATGCATATTGCTTTGGTTAGTGACCATCGGTTATACACTACTTTTCGTGATGGATTGTGGGATACTTTGAGTGCACTAATATAGGGTGTAAATAATCCTCACTAAGGTTTCGGACAGCATTACAAAATGGCATCCCCACTATATAGTGCTCTATATAGTGAGTAGGGAGCAATTTCGGACACGGGGAAAACTTCCGGCTTGATTACGTCAGCATTCGAAAGAGGGCGCATGTCTTTTGACAATGTTGGCAGATGTTGGTCACTTTGATTTCCACTGTACGTTTTACTTCCATCCTACGATGTCTCACACAGGTCTCAATGAATCTTGTTTACGGCCATTACTTTGACATATGGACCGATATATTACATAGCATAATCCAAACACTCATAACTTGCTATAGCAGTGACAAAATAGCTGTCAGAAATGCATTCCTACATTTTGTAAAATGAAACGTATAGAATTTTGATGATAAAAAAATCTGCCTTCAGTTCCCCTTTAATGTCTAGACAGCATTACTGTCACTAGCTCTCATCCTGACTCAACCATACCCAGGAAAAAGCTGCTGAGGGAAATATTCAGCTACGTCTTTCATGATGGAGCTCGGGCAACACATTGAATTCAAATCAAGGAGAAACAGCCACAACATAAACAATCAATCACACACCTGTAGATCCTGAACTGCTCCTTCTCATCAGACGACCAGGAGGCGTACTCCTCATCACTAGGGAACTGGGCTTTGTGGAGCAGCACATCCACCAGCTGGAAGTACACAGGCCTGTAAACCTGTAGATACACTGCCTGCTTCTCTGCCTCAAATGACATGATGTCATCCTGCAACAAATACGGAGGAAACATATTCTTCAAACAGCAGACACTTGTAGTTCCAAGTTCTAGCAACAAGTAAGGATCTTGTATCAGGGTCTGATGAGAACATAGAAATGGACATTCAAGGACACTTAAAGACTTCACTTGTCATAGCCATCCAACTCACATCTACTCCTGCTCCAGAGAATTACTGAAACTGTTATATCGTTTCATGGATGGACATTTTGGACAAAATTATTATTTGGACTTTTCAAATCATTATTCAAACAATATTCACTTACGTGAATCCCCTGCCACAAAGGACACAAAACAACAGGACACACAAAAGGTTGGGACATTATCTGCTGCAGTGCGTGTCGAACCGATTTTGAAGCACCGATTCATCTCTTGAATGGCTTTCAGACTTCCAGCTAATCCACAGTCAGTGTGTCTTTGTGATGCAGCGCAATAAACCGCTGGTAATGGGAAGCTGGGTCTAATTTACTGAGCCGATTATTTCAAGTTGTCCATTTCTGTGAATTGAATGACCGATTCAAATATACGAAGAAAATATGAGAGCGTCACCAACTAGCGCAATAGATCATAGGATTGTCTCATTCACCGGTCTGTTTTCGGTTTTCTTTAACTAAACACAGCTGACAACGATGTTTGTTTCACTGAATCAATCAAGTAATTTAATTGTTCCACAAGGACCATTTCTGGTACAAAATGTGTACATTAGAGGCTTGGAAGGTTCTGCTCATTTCAATTTGCGAGACAGGGTTCAGTGCATGGAGCCACCAAGTGAACTGGTCAGCACATACAGCACAAAAAAAATCCAGTCTTCATTCATACAGAAAATAAATGAATTCAAAATAGTTTCTTTTGAAATCACTTCGCCCCCAAAATTCAATTCAGGTGGACTTGTTCTTTTCAACAAATTCTTTTAAAGGAATCAAACCGATTCATGAATGACTACATGTGCAAGCAGTGACACACCGCTTCATCAACAGCATGATTTCACTCATTTTTTCTCTATTCAATATTTTTTAGCTTCTGAGAGGCCTGCTTCTGAAATCACT